>NC_092784.1:21928059-21937008 GCF_047496795.1 Chiloscyllium punctatum
TAGGGTTAGGGTTAGGGTTAGGGTTAGGGTTAGGGTTAGGGTTAGGGTTAGGGTTAGGGTTAGGGTTAGGGTTAGGGTTAGGGTTAGGGTTAGGGTTAGGGTTAGGGTTAGGGTTAGGGTTAGGGTTAGGGTTAGGGTTAGGGTTAGGGTTAGGGTTAGGGTTAGGGTTAGGGTTAGGGTTAGGGTTAGGGTTAGGGTTAGGGTTAGGGTTAGGGTTAGGGTTAGGGTTAGGGTTAGGGTTAGGGTTAGGGTTAGGGTTAGGGTTAGGGTTAGGGTTAGGGTTAGGGTTAGGGTTAGGGTTAGGGTTAGGGTTAGGGTTAGGGTTAGGGTTAGGGTTAGGGTTAGGGTTAGGGTTAGGGTTAGGGTTAGGGTTAGGGTTAGGGTTAGGGTTAGGGTTAGGGTTAGGGTTAGGGTTAGGGTTAGGGTTAGGGTTAGGGTTAGGGTTAGGGTTAGGGTTAGGGTTAGGGTTAGGGTTAGGGTTAGGGTTAGGGTTAGGGTTAGGGTTAGGGTTAGGGTTAGGGTTAGGGTTAGGGTTAGGGTTAGGGTTAGGGTTAGGGTTAGGGTTAGGGTTAGGGTTAGGGTTAGGGTTAGGGTTAGGGTTAGGGTTAGGGTTAGGGTTAGGGTTAGGGTTAGGGTTAGGGTTAGGGTTAGGGTTAGGGTTAGGGTTAGGGTTAGGGTTAGGGTTAGGGTTAGGGTTAGGGTTAGGGTTAGGGTTAGGGTTAGGGTTAGGGTTAGGGTTAGGGTTAGGGTTAGGGTTAGGGTTAGGGTTAGGGTTAGGGTTAGGGTTAGGGTTAGGGTTAGGGTTAGGGTTAGGGTTAGGGTTAGGGTTAGGGTTAGGGTTAGGGTTAGGGTTAGGGTTAGGGTTAGGGTTAGGGTTAGGGTTAGGGTTAGGGTTAGGGTTAGGGTTAGGGTTAGGGTTAGGGTTAGGGTTAGGGTTAGGGTTAGGGTTAGGGTTAGGGTTAGGGTTAGGGTTAGGGTTAGGGTTAGGGTTAGGGTTAGGGTTAGGGTTAGGGTTAGGGTTAGGGTTAGGGTTAGGGTTAGGGTTAGGGTTAGGGTTAGGGTTAGGGTTAGGGTTAGGGTTAGGGTTAGGGTTAGGGTTAGGGTTAGGGTTAGGGTTAGGGTTAGGGTTAGGGTTAGGGTTAGGGTTAGGGTTAGGGTTAGGGTTAGGGTTAGGGTTAGGGTTAGGGTTAGGGTTAGGGTTAGGGTTAGGGTTAGGGTTAGGGTTAGGGTTAGGGTTAGGGTTAGGGTTAGGGTTAGGGTTAGGGTTAGGGTTAGGGTTAGGGTTAGGGTTAGGGTTAGGGTTAGGGTTAGGGTTAGGGTTAGGGTTAGGGTTAGGGTTAGGGTTAGGGTTAGGGTTAGGGTTAGGGTTAGGGTTAGGGTTAGGGTTAGGGTTAGGGTTAGGGTTAGGGTTAGGGTTAGGGTTAGGGTTAGGGTTAGGGTTAGGGTTAGGGTTAGGGTTAGGGTTAGGGTTAGGGTTAGGGTTAGGGTTAGGGTTAGGGTTAGGGTTAGGGTTAGGGTTAGGGTTAGGGTTAGGGTTAGGGTTAGGGTTAGGGTTAGGGTTAGGGTTAGGGTTAGGGTTAGGGTTAGGGTTAGGGTTAGGGTTAGGGTTAGGGTTAGGGTTAGGGTTAGGGTTAGGGTTAGGGTTAGGGTTAGGGTTAGGGTTAGGGTTAGGGTTAGGGTTAGGGTTAGGGTTAGGGTTAGGGTTAGGGTTAGGGTTAGGGTTAGGGTTAGGGTTAGGGTTAGGGTTAGGGTTAGGGTTAGGGTTAGGGTTAGGGTTAGGGTTAGGGTTAGGGTTAGGGTTAGGGTTAGGGTTAGGGTTAGGGTTAGGGTTAGGGTTAGGGTTAGGGTTAGGGTTAGGGTTAGGGTTAGGGTTAGGGTTAGGGTTAGGGTTAGGGTTAGGGTTAGGGTTAGGGTTAGGGTTAGGGTTAGGGTTAGGGTTAGGGTTAGGGTTAGGGTTAGGGTTAGGGTTAGGGTTAGGGTTAGGGTTAGGGTTAGGGTTAGGGTTAGGGTTAGGGTTAGGGTTAGGGTTAGGGTTAGGGTTAGGGTTAGGGTTAGGGTTAGGGTTAGGGTTAGGGTTAGGGTTAGGGTTAGGGTTAGGGTTAGGGTTAGGGTTAGGGTTAGGGTTAGGGTTAGGGTTAGGGTTAGGGTTAGGGTTAGGGTTAGGGTTAGGGTTAGGGTTAGGGTTAGGGTTAGGGTTAGGGTTAGGGTTAGGGTTAGGGTTAGGGTTAGGGTTAGGGTTAGGGTTAGGGTTAGGGTTAGGGTTAGGGTTAGGGTTAGGGTTAGGGTTAGGGTTAGGGTTAGGGTTAGGGTTAGGGTTAGGGTTAGGGTTAGGGTTAGGGTTAGGGTTAGGGTTAGGGTTAGGGTTAGGGTTAGGGTTAGGGTTAGGGTTAGGGTTAGGGTTAGGGTTAGGGTTAGGGTTAGGGTTAGGGTTAGGGTTAGGGTTAGGGTTAGGGTTAGGGTTAGGGTTAGGGTTAGGGTTAGGGTTAGGGTTAGGGTTAGGGTTAGGGTTAGGGTTAGGGTTAGGGTTAGGGTTAGGGTTAGGGTTAGGGTTAGGGTTAGGGTTAGGGTTAGGGTTAGGGTTAGGGTTAGGGTTAGGGTTAGGGTTAGGGTTAGGGTTAGGGTTAGGGTTAGGGTTAGGGTTAGGGTTAGGGTTAGGGTTAGGGTTAGGGTTAGGGTTAGGGTTAGGGTTAGGGTTAGGGTTAGGGTTAGGGTTAGGGTTAGGGTTAGGGTTAGGGTTAGGGTTAGGGTTAGGGTTAGGGTTAGGGTTAGGGTTAGGGTTAGGGTTAGGGTTAGGGTTAGGGTTAGGGTTAGGGTTAGGGTTAGGGTTAGGGTTAGGGTTAGGGTTAGGGTTAGGGTTAGGGTTAGGGTTAGGGTTAGGGTTAGGGTTAGGGTTAGGGTTAGGGTTAGGGTTAGGGTTAGGGTTAGGGTTAGGGTTAGGGTTAGGGTTAGGGTTAGGGTTAGGGTTAGGGTTAGGGTTAGGGTTAGGGTTAGGGTTAGGGTTAGGGTTAGGGTTAGGGTTAGGGTTAGGGTTAGGGTTAGGGTTAGGGTTAGGGTTAGGGTTAGGGTTAGGGTTAGGGTTAGGGTTAGGGTTAGGGTTAGGGTTAGGGTTAGGGTTAGGGTTAGGGTTAGGGTTAGGGTTAGGGTTAGGGTTAGGGTTAGGGTTAGGGTTAGGGTTAGGGTTAGGGTTAGGGTTAGGGTTAGGGTTAGGGTTAGGGTTAGGGTTAGGGTTAGGGTTAGGGTTAGGGTTAGGGTTAGGGTTAGGGTTAGGGTTAGGGTTAGGGTTAGGGTTAGGGTTAGGGTTAGGGTTAGGGTTAGGGTTAGGGTTAGGGTTAGGGTTAGGGTTAGGGTTAGGGTTAGGGTTAGGGTTAGGGTTAGGGTTAGGGTTAGGGTTAGGGTTAGGGTTAGGGTTAGGGTTAGGGTTAGGGTTAGGGTTAGGGTTAGGGTTAGGGTTAGGGTTAGGGTTAGGGTTAGGGTTAGGGTTAGGGTTAGGGTTAGGGTTAGGGTTAGGGTTAGGGTTAGGGTTAGGGTTAGGGTTAGGGTTAGGGTTAGGGTTAGGGTTAGGGTTAGGGTTAGGGTTAGGGTTAGGGTTAGGGTTAGGGTTAGGGTTAGGGTTAGGGTTAGGGTTAGGGTTAGGGTTAGGGTTAGGGTTAGGGTTAGGGTTAGGGTTAGGGTTAGGGTTAGGGTTAGGGTTAGGGTTAGGGTTAGGGTTAGGGTTAGGGTTAGGGTTAGGGTTAGGGTTAGGGTTAGGGTTAGGGTTAGGGTTAGGGTTAGGGTTAGGGTTAGGGTTAGGGTTAGGGTTAGGGTTAGGGTTAGGGTTAGGGTTAGGGTTAGGGTTAGGGTTAGGGTTAGGGTTAGGGTTAGGGTTAGGGTTAGGGTTAGGGTTAGGGTTAGGGTTAGGGTTAGGGTTAGGGTTAGGGTTAGGGTTAGGGTTAGGGTTAGGGTTAGGGTTAGGGTTAGGGTTAGGGTTAGGGTTAGGGTTAGGGTTAGGGTTAGGGTTAGGGTTAGGGTTAGGGTTAGGGTTAGGGTTAGGGTTAGGGTTAGGGTTAGGGTTAGGGTTAGGGTTAGGGTTAGGGTTAGGGTTAGGGTTAGGGTTAGGGTTAGGGTTAGGGTTAGGGTTAGGGTTAGGGTTAGGGTTAGGGTTAGGGTTAGGGTTAGGGTTAGGGTTAGGGTTAGGGTTAGGGTTAGGGTTAGGGTTAGGGTTAGGGTTAGGGTTAGGGTTAGGGTTAGGGTTAGGGTTAGGGTTAGGGTTAGGGTTAGGGTTAGGGTTAGGGTTAGGGTTAGGGTTAGGGTTAGGGTTAGGGTTAGGGTTAGGGTTAGGGTTAGGGTTAGGGTTAGGGTTAGGGTTAGGGTTAGGGTTAGGGTTAGGGTTAGGGTTAGGGTTAGGGTTAGGGTTAGGGTTAGGGTTAGGGTTAGGGTTAGGGTTAGGGTTAGGGTTAGGGTTAGGGTTAGGGTTAGGGTTAGGGTTAGGGTTAGGGTTAGGGTTAGGGTTAGGGTTAGGGTTAGGGTTAGGGTTAGGGTTAGGGTTAGGGTTAGGGTTAGGGTTAGGGTTAGGGTTAGGGTTAGGGTTAGGGTTAGGGTTAGGGTTAGGGTTAGGGTTAGGGTTAGGGTTAGGGTTAGGGTTAGGGTTAGGGTTAGGGTTAGGGTTAGGGTTAGGGTTAGGGTTAGGGTTAGGGTTAGGGTTAGGGTTAGGGTTAGGGTTAGGGTTAGGGTTAGGGTTAGGGTTAGGGTTAGGGTTAGGGTTAGGGTTAGGGTTAGGGTTAGGGTTAGGGTTAGGGTTAGGGTTAGGGTTAGGGTTAGGGTTAGGGTTAGGGTTAGGGTTAGGGTGGTTAGGGTTAGGGTTAGGGTTAGGGTTAGGGTTAGGGTTAGGGTTAGGGTTAGGGTTAGGGTTAGGGTTAGGGTTAGGGTTAGGGTTAGGGTTAGGGTTAGGGTTAGGGTTAGGGTTAGGGTTAGGGTTAGGGTTAGGGTTAGGGTTAGGGTTAGGGTTAGGGTTAGGGTTAGGGTTAGGGTTAGGGTTAGGGTTAGGGTTAGGGTTAGGGTTAGGGTTAGGGTTAGGGTTAGGGTTAGGGTTAGGGTTAGGGTTAGGGTTAGGGTTAGGGTTAGGGTTAGGGTTAGGGTTAGGGTTAGGGTTAGGGTTAGGGTTAGGGTTAGGGTTAGGGTTAGGGTTAGGGTTAGGGTTAGGGTTAGGGTTAGGGTTAGGGTTAGGGTTAGGGTTAGGGTTAGGGTTAGGGTTAGGGTTAGGGTTAGGGTTAGGGTTAGGGTTAGGGTTAGGGTTAGGGTTAGGGTTAGGGTTAGGGTTAGGGTTAGGGTTAGGGTTAGGGTTAGGGTTAGGGTTAGGGTTAGGGTTAGGGTTAGGGTTAGGGTTAGGGTTAGGGTTAGGGTTAGGGTTAGGGTTAGGGTTAGGGTTAGGGTTAGGGTTAGGGTTAGGGTTAGGGTTAGGGTTAGGGTTAGGGTTAGGGTTAGGGTTAGGGTTAGGGTTAGGGTTAGGGTTAGGGTTAGGGTTAGGGTTAGGGTTAGGGTTAGGGTTAGGGTTAGGGTTAGGGTTAGGGTTAGGGTTAGGGTTAGGGTTAGGGTTAGGGTTAGGGTTAGGGTTAGGGTTAGGGTTAGGGTTAGGGTTAGGGTTAGGGTTAGGGTTAGGGTTAGGGTTAGGGTTAGGGTTAGGGTTAGGGTTAGGGTTAGGGTTAGGGTTAGGGTTAGGGTTAGGGTTAGGGTTAGGGTTAGGGTTAGGGTTAGGGTTAGGGTTAGGGTTAGGGTTAGGGTTAGGGTTAGGGTTAGGGTTAGGGTTAGGGTTAGGGTTAGGGTTAGGGTTAGGGTTAGGGTTAGGGTTAGGGTTAGGGTTAGGGTTAGGGTTAGGGTTAGGGTTAGGGTTAGGGTTAGGGTTAGGGTTAGGGTTAGGGTTAGGGTTAGGGTTAGGGTTAGGGTTAGGGTTAGGGTTAGGGTTAGGGTTAGGGTTAGGGTTAGGGTTAGGGTTAGGGTTAGGGTTAGGGTTAGGGTTAGGGTTAGGGTTAGGGTTAGGGTTAGGGTTAGGGTTAGGGTTAGGGTTAGGGTTAGGGTTAGGGTTAGGGTTAGGGTTAGGGTTAGGGTTAGGGTTAGGGTTAGGGTTAGGGTTAGGGTTAGGGTTAGGGTTAGGGTTAGGGTTAGGGTTAGGGTTAGGGTTAGGGTTAGGGTTAGGGTTAGGGTTAGGGTTAGGGTTAGGGTTAGGGTTAGGGTTAGGGTTAGGGTTAGGGTTAGGGTTAGGGTTAGGGTTAGGGTTAGGGTTAGGGTTAGGGTTAGGGTTAGGGTTAGGGTTAGGGTTAGGGTTAGGGTTAGGGTTAGGGTTAGGGTTAGGGTTAGGGTTAGGGTTAGGGTTAGGGTTAGGGTTAGGGTTAGGGTTAGGGTTAGGGTTAGGGTTAGGGTTAGGGTTAGGGTTAGGGTTAGGGTTAGGGTTAGGGTTAGGGTTAGGGTTAGGGTTAGGGTTAGGGTTAGGGTTAGGGTTAGGGTTAGGGTTAGGGTTAGGGTTAGGGTTAGGGTTAGGGTTAGGGTTAGGGTTAGGGTTAGGGTTAGGGTTAGGGTTAGGGTTAGGGTTAGGGTTAGGGTTAGGGTTAGGGTTAGGGTTAGGGTTAGGGTTAGGGTTAGGGTTAGGGTTAGGGTTAGGGTTAGGGTTAGGGTTAGGGTTAGGGTTAGGGTTAGGGTTAGGGTTAGGGTTAGGGTTAGGGTTAGGGTTAGGGTTAGGGTTAGGGTTAGGGTTAGGGTTAGGGTTAGGGTTAGGGTTAGGGTTAGGGTTAGGGTTAGGGTTAGGGTTAGGGTTAGGGTTAGGGTTAGGGTTAGGGTTAGGGTTAGGGTTAGGGTTAGGGTTAGGGTTAGGGTTAGGGTTAGGGTTAGGGTTAGGGTTAGGGTTAGGGTTAGGGTTAGGGTTAGGGTTAGGGTTAGGGTTAGGGTTAGGGTTAGGGTTAGGGTTAGGGTTAGGGTTAGGGTTAGGGTTAGGGTTAGGGTTAGGGTTAGGGTTAGGGTTAGGGTTAGGGTTAGGGTTAGGGTTAGGGTTAGGGTTAGGGTTAGGGTTAGGGTTAGGGTTAGGGTTAGGGTTAGGGTTAGGGTTAGGGTTAGGGTTAGGGTTAGGGTTAGGGTTAGGGTTAGGGTTAGGGTTAGGGTTAGGGTTAGGGTTAGGGTTAGGGTTAGGGTTAGGGTTAGGGTTAGGGTTAGGGTTAGGGTTAGGGTTAGGGTTAGGGTTAGGGTTAGGGTTAGGGTTAGGGTTAGGGTTAGGGTTAGGGTTAGGGTTAGGGTTAGGGTTAGGGTTAGGGTTAGGGTTAGGGTTAGGGTTAGGGTTAGGGTTAGGGTTAGGGTTAGGGTTAGGGTTAGGGTTAGGGTTAGGGTTAGGGTTAGGGTTAGGGTTAGGGTTAGGGTTAGGGTTAGGGTTAGGGTTAGGGTTAGGGTTAGGGTTAGGGTTAGGGTTAGGGTTAGGGTTAGGGTTAGGGTTAGGGTTAGGGTTAGGGTTAGGGTTAGGGTTAGGGTTAGGGTTAGGGTTAGGGTTAGGGTTAGGGTTAGGGTTAGGGTTAGGGTTAGGGTTAGGGTTAGGGTTAGGGTTAGGGTTAGGGTTAGGGTTAGGGTTAGGGTTAGGGTTAGGGTTAGGGTTAGGGTTAGGGTTAGGGTTAGGGTTAGGGTTAGGGTTAGGGTTAGGGTTAGGGTTAGGGTTAGGGTTAGGGTTAGGGTTAGGGTTAGGGTTAGGGTTAGGGTTAGGGTTAGGGTTAGGGTTAGGGTTAGGGTTAGGGTTAGGGTTAGGGTTAGGGTTAGGGTTAGGGTTAGGGTTAGGGTTAGGGTTAGGGTTAGGGTTAGGGTTAGGGTTAGGGTTAGGGTTAGGGTTAGGGTTAGGGTTAGGGTTAGGGTTAGGGTTAGGGTTAGGGTTAGGGTTAGGGTTAGGGTTAGGGTTAGGGTTAGGGTTAGGGTTAGGGTTAGGGTTAGGGTTAGGGTTAGGGTTAGGGTTAGGGTTAGGGTTAGGGTTAGGGTTAGGGTTAGGGTTAGGGTTAGGGTTAGGGTTAGGGTTAGGGTTAGGGTTAGGGTTAGGGTTAGGGTTAGGGTTAGGGTTAGGGTTAGGGTTAGGGTTAGGGTTAGGGTTAGGGTTAGGGTTAGGGTTAGGGTTAGGGTTAGGGTTAGGGTTAGGGTTAGGGTTAGGGTTAGGGTTAGGGTTAGGGTTAGGGTTAGGGTTAGGGTTAGGGTTAGGGTTAGGGTTAGGGTTAGGGTTAGGGTTAGGGTTAGGGTTAGGGTTAGGGTTAGGGTTAGGGTTAGGGTTAGGGTTAGGGTTAGGGTTAGGGTTAGGGTTAGGGTTAGGGTTAGGGTTAGGGTTAGGGTTAGGGTTAGGGTTAGGGTTAGGGTTAGGGTTAGGGTTAGGGTTAGGGTTAGGGTTAGGGTTAGGGTTAGGGTTAGGGTTAGGGTTAGGGTTAGGGTTAGGGTTAGGGTTAGGGTTAGGGTTAGGGTTAGGGTTAGGGTTAGGGTTAGGGTTAGGGTTAGGGTTAGGGTTAGGGTTAGGGTTAGGGTTAGGGTTAGGGTTAGGGTTAGGGTTAGGGTTAGGGTTAGGGTTAGGGTTAGGGTTAGGGTTAGGGTTAGGGTTAGGGTTAGGGTTAGGGTTAGGGTTAGGGTTAGGGTTAGGGTTAGGGTTAGGGTTAGGGTTAGGGTTAGGGTTAGGGTTAGGGTTAGGGTTAGGGTTAGGGTTAGGGTTAGGGTTAGGGTTAGGGTTAGGGTTAGGGTTAGGGTTAGGGTTAGGGTTAGGGTTAGGGTTAGGGTTAGGGTTAGGGTTAGGGTTAGGGTTAGGGTTAGGGTTAGGGTTAGGGTTAGGGTTAGGGTTAGGGTTAGGGTTAGGGTTAGGGTTAGGGTTAGGGTTAGGGTTAGGGTTAGGGTTAGGGTTAGGGTTAGGGTTAGGGTTAGGGTTAGGGTTAGGGTTAGGGTTAGGGTTAGGGTTAGGGTTAGGGTTAGGGTTAGGGT